>NC_135499.1:191932350-191969625 GCF_052857255.1 Amblyomma americanum | reverse complement strand
GGAATGCCTTTCCTCTCGGCCTGTGCTAATCGCCTGTCCGCGAAAAAAACACTGCCCTTTTTTGAGGCTGCTAGAATGAGCAGCAAGAGCGAGGTTTGCGGCGTGGAAAAAAAAAACGGGGGGGGGGGGGGGGGGGGGTGAGCGGAGGGAACGCTGCATTGTACAAGCGCTTAAAAAATCGTGTTATGTGAAGCGTTCGTGTTACGAGCTCAAGCCGCGGCATCCCTCGGGTAATGACCAGCCGTAAAAAAAAACGTCGTATCGCTCGTTTCACGGTCGCTTTTTTTTTTCTTTCTTTTCGCGCTACCTGCGCGGTCTTCATTTCACAGCTATTTAGTCATTTGCTTTTTTTATTTTTCTAGCAAGTTCGTCTCTTTACCTTCTTTGGCTTTAAAACTAAAATGACTTGATTCAGGAGATGTAACCAATTGTTTGTAATCAAAATTATATTGCTTTATCCATACTTAGTGCGCCACCGATACAGCAGCCGTTAAAGAAGCTGCCGCGAAAACAAGGTTGACCAGTCCCACTGCAATCAGCTTCTTTGCCGACATGACAGCACAATTCACGCTTACGAATATGGCGGCGTCATGAAGCGTGATGTGAAACAATTTCTGTGATCAGGAAGGTATTCACACTTGTTTTTCGTTGGCCCCCTTAAATTGTGTCAGCGCCGGCTCGAATGTTAAAATGAGCACGTCGGCATTTACCGTATGCACTCGACTAAGGGCCCGCGCTCGTGCATGTGCCGCTCTTCCCAACTTTTTCTGGTTGGGCGGGGAGGAGTTGCGGCTGACCACGGAGGTCACGTTGATTGGACGGACTAAGTAGAGCATCAGTTCACCTCGTCTGATCGTGGATGTCAAAATTCATGGTCTGCGGTGTTCCTGAACATTGTTAAAATTATCAAGTTGCAGTAATTTCGGATGCAGTGAATGGAACCAAAGACGACCTCATTTACTAGGGTGGCGAGGAGCCGAGCACGAGTAGCGGCGACAGCGATGCAGAAACTGAAAGGTTTTCTAACTAGGCGCCAGGTATAGCGTAAACTGTATGGCATTATAAAAGCAGTTTCCCCAGATTATAGTTAGAAGAGTTTAACTGAAAAATGGCCTCTTTCGTGTGGGGGTGTACCCCGCGAGAATTGTGCAGAAGTGAGGCCTTTATTCTAATGTGTACGGTATTTAAAAAGTGTCCGGCTGAAAGCTATGCCACTAAACATTACGAGGTCAGAACGGGATTTCGTTTGCACCTGTTCATTTCCTCCCAGTCTTATGTGTTGCCAACAGAAATGCGGAGCGCATAAACTTTCCCATTCCAATGTGTCCAATTTCAAGTGAAATGTGATTATAAAGGCCGCGAATTAGAGAATTGAGTTGGTTTTTGCATCTTTCACGGCAAAGAGAAGTTCGCTATGGCGTTCACTTTGTTGCGGTAGTTGTGACTGTTTCGACAAGCTTCGCGCGGAAACGAGATAGCAGTGGGCAGGAGTTGCAGGTTTATACCAAGGGGCTTATGCGTGTGTGTGTTTCTCCTACTGTCCCTCGTCTCTTGATGCTGCGCCATTATTCCCTATAGCATGTCCTGAACAACTTGCCCCGATTCCTATACGCTTCTTGTACCAAGTGAGAGCATGCATAGCTCTAGTTTTAAGGGTGCGGGTGGGTCTTTGAGTTAAGGGAATGAAACCAATGAAACCAGGAAAGGAACTCTGCCTCGAGGCACCCTAAGACCAAGTGTAGCGCGGCGAGTGGCGGGAAGGATAATGAAGGGATCATAACTTGTGCAAAACGGCTTTCGGTGCACCGTCTGTGGGACGAAATCTTGGCCACATAATGTAGATCACGTGGCATCTAGCGCCTATGATTGCAAAACTCACCTACTGCATTTTTAGGTTGACACTAAACTTTAGTAAACCGGAAGCATGCAGTAAAACATTGCTTATTGGTGGACAGCAGTTGACTATTAAATTATCGAGCTGGTTTCCAGCTAAATACAGACTGTCTGACTTTATTCTGAGGCTGGGTTGCTACAGCTATCATTCGAAAAAAATTATCTCTAGGTCCAAAAAAAAATCGCGGCAGCGAGGCTTATTAGCACGTGGGGCCTGTTATCAGGAAGTTTGCCATGCTTGCTACGAAAAGTTTGCGTACCGCGCTCTTCACTCCCGCACCAGAATTCACCACTTCATATCAAAGTTGCTGATTACTTCAAAACTTGAAGCTGACTTCTTAGCGTGACTAGTCGGAAAGCCCATTGGTGTCTTCGAAATAGTGCTCCATATCTATTGGGTTTACCGGTTACGCATGCTGAGTGGGGAGCGGTAATGAAATACTCAAACAGGAGGAAACGGACGTATGCATGCAGCAGGTGGACCGGTGTTCTGTTTAGGCTGAAATAGTGAATACTTAGGGAGAGGGAACGCAGTCGAGGGCGGGAAATGCTCGTGTGGCACGGTTAGAGCGAAGAAATTTTGATGTGAGAGCGTATCAGGCGTCGTAGCCGGACAGCGGATATTGGCGATCTCATGGAGAGGCCTGTTTTGCGGCTGTGGACTTCACCTCGCTGATGAAGACAGCGGGATGATATCGCGAGTCCTCGGTTGTCCTTCAGAGCAGTAAAAAAGGTTGCCTTTGAAGAAGTGAAGTCAAATTTCGCTCTCTCAATGTTGGACGCGCCCGTCAAAATATCGACCATATCGCGGGTTATTTCCTCGTAGACTGCTATCTCGTTATAAGCTCGTTATAATCGTAGCTCTGATGTAAACACGAGTACACCGAAAACTTGTTTTTGCACGAAGATCACTCACGCGCTGTCAGGGCGCACATGCACTCGGCCTATAGGCCGTGTGCTTTCTCCTTTTCGTCAATGTAAGGAGCGTTTATGCCGTTTGATGCCTTGCCATCGGTATTCACTGGGGAGGCGCCTCGTAGCAGGGAGGCGTGTGCGACGAGGAGGAACTGACGTCTTTGTGCCCCCCCCCCCCCCCCCCCCCACACACCCCTTGTCTTTCATTTATTTTTTATTGCCGTTCTTCCATTTGCCAATTACTGTATAGTGACGCTTTCTACCTAATACGTCGCTCCTGCATGCCCGCCCCATAAGTTTTTTTTTTTTTTTTTTAGGTCGCAAAGAACGAGATTGAGAGTTAAAGATAGCCATGAATAGGGGATAAAAGGGATCAGAACTAAACGGATCTGCTTTCTGCTGAGGGCAGCGGCACGTGGTAGGTTCCAAGAGTTAAGTAACGTGAGTAGGAGCCGCGATGAAGCTGAATTTTTCATCGGCCAGGCTGCGTAGCCTACCGATGGTGTAGTCCTGCGCATTCCTCTCTGCATGGACCTCTCACTTAATTCTGTGCGAGAAAGGAAAACGAAAATTGGAGGGGGGTAGGGGGGTAATTGTTTTATACAAACATGCAGCCATTTTTCTTCATTGGACATGCCTCTGTTAGGCGTCGCGACATCGCATGGAGTTGCCTCTTAAACCCTGTACACGGTTCAAATGTTACGCTGTGATCGCATCCCCCCCCCCTTCCCCCCCTTCCCGACACTTGCGGCCACTTTCTGCTTCGGCGAGCGCTCGTTATGTGCCGCCCTGGTTCTCTTGCGCCTCTGTGGTTCCTGTGATACACGGCAGATGGAGCTGCGCTACCGCGCGGGGGGAGCACGCGATCATTCTTCGCCAAAGCGTGGCGCGTGGGTAGTGGCGGTAGGGGAGAGGGTGTCGGGAGGCATTTGAGCGCGTGCTGAGAGGAAGAATTACGATCGCCGCCGAAGGGCCGAGCGCCAACCGACACCGCTCGTTTCTTCGTCTCGTAAATAAAGAAACAAAAGTGCAGCGCCGGGCATTCTTCTCCGAGCGACTGTCTGGATAGCGCGTTTCCTGTCCTCTGCACTTGTGAGGGGGAACCGCCTTTTTGTTGTTTCCAGAGAAAAATGCCGACACGGCAAGAAAAAAAAAAGAATGCGTTCCAGGATGTTCGCGTTGGGTAGGTTCGTCCACATGGTCTGTGCGAAGAATAACTTATGCGTCGTCTTACGCTGTGCCTATGAGGCATGTTGCTGTTTTTACGCCTGGAGTGTCAGCTGGTCCCGGAGTGCCATGAATGCTGTGGGGCATTCCGTCGTCTTGTTTTTGAGATATTGTTTCAGAGAGCCATCCAGTGGCGCTCAGAAGCTGTACGGAACGCGTATCGACCGTTTCCTTCGTAAGGAATTAATTTGTCAGGCTTTAATGGGGCACGTGAAGTCCGCTGAAAGCCAGCCTGACTGGAGAACGTTGTCCTTTGCCCCCTTATTGAGCAAGCAAGCGGTCTTTTGATATTTTTGAAATTGTTGGGAACAGCGAAGAAACTATACCGGCTAGTTACTTGCTGCCAAGCGCTTTTTTTTTTTTTTTTCACGGTATGCACTTCGCGTCTAAAACATCCCTTTTCAGTTCACGAGGAAGAATCCTCCGGTGTTGCTTTCCCGCGTGCTTTTCATTTTAATTACCTGAATACAGGTGAATAGTCACCCGATTCTTAGCCGATCCCCCAGTGTGGGTATGTGCCATCTTTTGATAGGCTAACAACAACAACAACAACTGACGAAATGCTTGATTCACTGCTATGTCTCAAAGCGGCTTTAAATTTGCTTAGGCGTTGTGCTCATATCGACGCCATAGCATCCGTGGTCCAAGGTGCAAGCTTTCAGTAGAAAGTTTTCGCTGCACCGTCCACAGGCGTTGCTGTGTCATCGGAGGCCGTTGTGACAAACGCATGCGCAGGGAGATGTTTCGATTTGAACGCGTGATCTCTCTCTAGAAGTGAGGCGTGCCGCATACTTCTTTCAAACCTGTTTGGCTGAAAGCAGACGCTGGAAGCTCGATAGCGTTTGGTAATCCGCTTCCGCGCATATTTTAATCTTAGCAAAAGGAATTGCTAGCTGCCATCAAATCACCATTACCTTAAAGAAGAAAAAAAAACCCTAGCAAGCAGGCACGGTTTCCCACCTTGGTAACTTCTCAGTTCAGTCTTGTATCTGAGGCCTTTCTATCAAGTTAGAACCAACCCCGGTCTTGTGTTCGGCGTTAGATAAAGTATTCAGGGGTGGATTAATCCCCCAAGGTGGAGATAGCTTTAAACAAGTGAATGGTTAGTATGAAACGTGCGCGCAGAAATGCGGGTACAAGGGAAAGCTCTGCAGCTTCCTCAAATAATTCGATTTCATTCGGTCTGTGGTAATCACCCTAGTGAACCAAGTATCTCTTTTTCATTTTTTTGCCCATGAGGTCCTACTACTGGCCTCGGATAAACTTGTTTGCCTCCTCCGCAAGTATTAATGGCTAAAAAAAAAAAAAATCGACCTGTCCTGGCTCGGACGGCAGTTAGTTTTTTTTTTTTTTTTGCTCTTCATAGTTATCGGAACAACGCACTGAAATTTTCAGGCTCAGTTCGCGCTGCCCATGGCTCTTTGGCGTGCAGCGGAACTTAACTCCCGCCTTTGTCATCTCGCCGGTATACGGAAGACGCAGCCGCCATTACTATTCAGCCGAATCGGCATGTAGCCACGCGCTTATCGTTAATACACTCCGTTCCTGCAATAAGCGCTCCCGCGGCCCTTCCTCAAACAGCTGTGCGCGATATGCAGCGGAAGCCGTTATGCTGCGCCCGCTTGCTGCGGGAAATTTCCGGCCGTCCGCGTGAGCTTCTCTCTTCTCTGTTTCCCCCGTCTGCTAAGGGGGCTTGAAACTGGGCCAGTGCATTTGGGAAAAAGATTGCGCCGCGCGCGCCTTTACTGCGGGGAATTGGCCGTGACCGCCGACCGCGCGCGCTTTCTCCTCGCCGCCGACAGTTTCTCCAGTGGCGCCCGATTTCTGCCTCATTGTTTCCTGCTCCTTATTGGACGAACTTTTCCGCTCTCGTTTTCATTGCGCAGAGGATCTGAGCTCTGTCTACTGCGTCCACCGTAAGACGCAATGCGCCGTTGAGACGAGATCTTGTCATCCAACAAGCAGAACAAACTGCGGAGGGGTATTCGCACTAGCCGAGCGGGTTCACCGAACGGGCGGGAGAATAGCCGTTCAAGGAGTGAACTAGATTAGAGTGAATTCAGTGATGCATTTGCCATACAGTAGACGCGGTGGGCAGCTGGCGGTGACGACGGCGTCGGGATTTGCGAGAAAAAGAGAAAATGCAAGAGCCCGGGCCTGGATGCTTTAACGCGGTGGTTAATTTGAAAACTCGGCTGCTTAGTGCACCACGAATCTTATTCAATTTCAGTAGGCGTGCTTGTACCTTCTTGCAGGTTGCTGCTGATTGTGCCTGTTTCTTTCGAGGGCCCTTCAGCAATGGTGAACAGACAGAAGTGGCGGAGTGCGCAGGCATTCGCTGATTGTAGCCTCGGAATTCTATTCTTGGTCTTAGGAACTGCCTGATACTGTCTATTTCGTACTTCATGCTTTTTTTTTTAATTCTGCTCTCATGTGGAGGAGAGCAGTCAGTGCGTCAGTAAAATTTGATTTCAATTGAAAACTGCCAGCGGCGGGACGTAATTTTGCATCCTTGGCAGCGCACACGGCAGAGAAGCGTTTGGCCCGACGTTGACGAACGTAACAGGCAGCACAGGCGCTTGCGGTGTGTTATGAAAGGAAGCTAGCTGCAAAGGGGCCCACCAGCGCTTACGGAGTACGAGGAATGGAAATCCTTCGCTCTTCGATTGGCCGATATGCAAACAGATGCGTTGAATAAAAAAAAAAAGAAAACTAGCCAAAGACCGCAACGAGAGGTAAAAGCCGTTTCGTAAAGTTTATGTCGTTGCCGACCTTGAGCGTGGAAGTATGCCGGTGTAAACCGAGGGACAGCTGGCATACGCACCGGTCGCTCGCGTGCTTCGTCTGCCTGATTATGCCAGCTTGTTTTCGATCTCGCTTAAGGAGCAGTCGCGAGCGATGGCAGCCGGAGGAGTCTTCAAAGCACCTTCTGATGGCATTTATGAGCATTTTATGGAAGAGTCGGATTTCCAAAAAAAAAAATTCAAGTTATCTTAGGAGCCGTTTCTTTTCTTCTCTATTTTGATTTTTATAAGAAGCCCTTTCCCGCTTATGCTTTCCTTCCTGGCATCGGTTTCAAATCTTATTTAAAGGAAGCACGTATGTGGATGGAGCACGATTTCTCTGGGGAAACGAAGCTCATTTCTTTCTGTTAAAAAATTTTATCTGCAGAAGTTTTTCTGCCGTGGTGACGCGTTCCTTATACTTTCGTTTTCTTTGCCGCAACTTTCGATTCGCTTTAATCGTTTAACCCTTACAAAAAGGGTCTATACGCATCCTATAGACTTCTTTATAGACTCTATTGCCTTCTTATAGATATTTCATTTTGTCTATTCGTAGTTTATAGGCTGTCTGTATGTAGACAGACGTCTACTAAAAGAGCATAACCATTAATGTATAGATTGTCGATCGACTGTCATAAGATTTGCATTGTCTTCAGGCTAATATATAGGATTTTTCTATAGAAAGTCTTCAGACTTTAATCACAAAAGTCTGTGCATATAACCATAAGTCTATAGATTGTCCATAGACTCATAGGATTTGTATTGTCTGAAGACTGGCTTTAAGATTTCTCTGCAGAAATTCTTTATTGTATTGCAAAAGTCTATCGAAATTTTTGCAAGGGCCTGCATGACACGCTATTAGTCCGGAAATATATATGACGCTGCGCCATCGTTTAGTAGCAGGTAAGTAAACAATAAATAAATAAATAAATAAATAAATAGACATAAGTGCGGTGCTGTCTGGCGCTCTTTGCCGGTGTAAGGACCTTTCACACGATCCTGACCCCGGTACCGTATTGCAGTAGACTGTTTTAGCGCATACGGACAGCCTTAGAGCGGATACGGCAACGCGTTGCCTTTGCTACCATGTCAGCCTTGCCTACCCGCATTTGCGGCACGTTCCCAGTTGCCGTACGCATTTACCGTACGGTGGTGCTAAAATTCTGCAAGGTTTCTGTTTTCCCGTAAGAGTGTACTCCGGCACTTCCAGTGTGTACCTTGTTCAGCGAACGAATAACCGCTGGCTGGTCGGTTGCGTATCGTGATCTCGCTTTCGCTATGGACTCCTTGGAATTGACCTGAAGATCTTCGTCCAGCCAAGGTTAGACGGTACTACTTTAAGGTACCAGCACGGTAATTTTTGTTACAAAAAAAAAACGAAAAGGGATGAGCAGTCTCGGTATATATATATATATATATATATATATATATATATATATATATATATATATATATATATATATATATATATATATATATATATATATATATATATATATATATATATTATGCGTGCCGGAAAGCACAGTCTTCTGGGCAGCCTTCTGGAATGCGCCTCGCCCTGAGCCTTTTTTTCACCAGGCCGTGCCAGTTTTGCGCGAGAACTAGGTGCAGACTTTCGAGATAAGAGAAAGGACAGCGGCAGTTTATCGTCGGTGCCGACGCTGTAAGCGGGCAGTTTCCACCTGCGTGGTCTCATTCCCAGGTTGCTCGACACACAACCTGCACAGAGCGGTGTCATTCGGTTCCGCTCGCCTTCCTGGGAGCCGGCAGTGTCATTCCACTCGAACCACCCGGCTGGGGGTCACACGCGGGCTACTTCGCGCTGCAGCCGCGCCCAGACATTCTGCAACTTTTCTGTCTTCGCTGCGGGAGAGCTGGATTGGGCCCTCGGGACAGGAGAAGGGTGTTGCTGAATTTTTCCGGCCTACAGCCGGTTTGTACACGCGCAGTTTGGGCGCCTTTTCACCCCGGCCTCATTGCGGTGCACTGGAATTGGGCTCAGTCTCCGCTTTGTTGTAGCGTTACGGCAACGCCGTCCTTGGTCGCCACTCGGCTTGAACTCGGCTCCACAATGCATGCTCACTATACAGCCATGTTCTGCTGCTGTGTCGTTGTTGCTGGATTCGCAATATCCGCCCTTCGATTCACATTTGCTTTAGCCCTTCGGTTGCTTGTGGGCGCCTCTCTTCTGAAAGGATAAATGTTGTAACTGTACGGCATTTTTGTATATTCTGTAGGTTCAGGGGGAACTTGCGCTCTGAACAGCCGGGAGAAGTGTTCTCACCACCGCGGCGACGTTGTGACGTGAACTACGTATCTTAAATTCAGTGACAAGCGTTTGACACTATTGGTATAGATGCGAGTAGTTTGTCATGTTTGTTACTGCGACGGGAGGTGCTCCAAGTATCGCTTTGCACGCGTGTGCCAAGAAAGTGTTTATGTATGCTGAAGGCATGTCCTGTAATGCAAGCTGAGTTTTTTGTTGTTGTTCAGGCCGCGCTTAGTGACGTGCGCATACTACTAACGTCGCTAGCGGAGGTGCTGGTACGCCCCCCTCCCCAGAAAGAGAAGAAAGAGCTGGGAAACCGCGCGTTGCGGGTGGGTGAAAAGGCGTCCGGCTAGGGTAACCTCTCACCCATCGAGAGGTGTAAGGACATCTCTTCCATTAGCGTGTCTGTGTCGCTTATCTCGCGGGCACTGTGACGACATGGGCGGCTTCTCGCCGGTGGCCTTGAAAAGAAAGTCCCGCCTTCGCTGCCGCGTCGTCGCGTGCAGCTGGTGGCGAAACGGGATTCCTTCTCTCGCTGGCCGTTTCTAGGACTGATTTTTCGCATCCGTTCTTTTTCGTTGTTGTTGTTGGTGGTGGTGGTGTTACTTTGCTCGAGTTCTTGTTACTTCTTGCGTGGGCCTTAAGGCTGCTGAACGACGCGACTTCAATCTGCGCCCTTTACACTCCGCAAACGCGCCTTGCTATACGGATAATATAGCTGCGTATGCCTGAGTGCTAACAGGTGGCCTGGCGTGAACATCATGAAAAGCTAAGTAGAAAGATGAATTAGGAGGGGGGTGGGGGCTGCAAGCAACAGGTGTCACTTGACCTTGAGCCTATGTTAGCTCGCCAACTGCCTGTTCTTATATTTTTCTTACTTTTTATCCTTGCACCACAAGCACTCTTTTCTGAAGTGGGGCATTTGACTTACTGGAAATAAAGGCGCGTGCCCAAAGCTTTAGGTTTAATACAGTACGGTCCGTAATGAAAGAATGCGGGGCCTGTGGTTTCGCGTGCTGCCGAGAAGCGCCGGTGTCCGTCGACCCGGACACGCCTGCTGCAACGTATGACGTAATCGGCGGTGGCCTTGGAGAAGCCTTCGCGGAACAAGCGTGTTTTTTTATGATTAGTTCGGTGCTGTAATGGGCGCGTGTTCGCATAATCCCCACCGACCAGACAAACCTCGGCTTGGACTGTGCGTCGTCGCCTCGCCTCGCGGGAAGGCTTGAAAGCGAACTTGAAGCAGGGACGTCTGTCCCATCGAGTGAAAGGCGACTGACGAATCGCTTGTAACGGAAATGCTGCCGCCAGCGACCGGGCGCCGTCTTCTCCACGTCATGTGCCCGTCGTCTCGCGCCGCGATCATTTTTCACGCCATTTCCCGACGCAGCGGAAAAGTACCACTGCCGCTGGTTTCCCCGAAACGCTACAGCGGGAACCTGCCCTTTTTCGTGGTGCTGCTTTTGAGAGGGGCCCCGGAATATGGATTTCGGGTAACAAGCAGCGGCGCGAGCTATCCGTGTTTCCTATAAGCTTCGACCTCCTTGGGGTGTACGCTTCTGAAATATTGCTATTTATGCAGATGCTGAGGATATGATGAGCGTGGCTATTTTGTTTATGTACGCTGATATCAAGCGGTGAAGTTTAGTGCGCTGTTGTGACGTAACACGCCTCGCACGCAGCGCGAAGTTCCGCTTTCTGTTGAGAAACAAAAGAAAACGGTTCGGCTGCTGGAGCGTTTGCCGACCACACTGGTGCAAAATACACGAAACAAAAATTCAAAATATAGTTCTTGAATGCAAGTTGGCTGCAATAAATCCTCACCATCTTGCAGCGTGAATGGCTTTCACGAAGTGCGCAGTTCTTGACCGCTTTCAGGTGGCGACGAATGTCGTTCGCGCGTGTTCTGCGTGTCCTGAAGAGGGGCTCCTGTCCGGCTTCATCGACGGCTGTGTTTTTTTCCTTCTTTCTCTGCAAGCGCCGTGGTTGTGATGAGGACACGTGTTCTAGTTGCCTCTTGTTCCGTATAGGATTGATTTGCACCGGCGGAATGGTTAGAGCGCGTTGGGGCAATTATTTTTAAAGATCTTCATCTTTGACTTCACCATTCAGTCTGATGCAGATCAAGGACGCGCAGGCGGAAGGTGCAGTGAAACACCTGCCCGAGGCTTGCCGTTCTAAAAAAAATCTGTTCAGAGCGTTTGACTACTGCGAAGACAACAGAACATGCCGTAATATTGAAATATATGTACATGATGAACAGTGAAACCATGTACAGTCTTCGTGAGGCACCTAACCCGTGTACTCCTGTTGAAACCCTAGATGGTCTAGACGGGAGGGGAAGGGGGTTCCTCTCACATTCGCGTTTTGAAATGCTGGTGATCCAAAATGAGCCACACTGCGTGGCCCAGAAACAAACCCGGTGTCTCCTGTGCATTTTTGAGGAAGGCTATATAGTGCGTCTCACATTTCGTGATGCGTGTGGGTTTTTCATCTTAAAATAGTGAAACATGATATGGAGGGAAGCATGACTTCGGATAGTGCGTAACAGAATGGGGCGACATAAAGGCAGTTATTTATTTATTTAGAAATGCTGTCAAACGGTGGCGGGATTATTATAGGCAGGGCACGAAGCACATACAGAAAGTCGGACAATATTTTTAAAAATGTTTAACAGCAAGAATAGTAATTTGGTAGACGAACGAAAAATGCAGTAAGAAATAAAAGATGTTCAGTGTACATTAATAACCACATGAAACACTCTTAGATAATAAAATACTACATCAATGACTCGAAGAAACTGCTGATACAAATCAATAAAAGCTTGAAAAGTAATCTGAATAAAAATACATAACTTGTGCATAACAGTGAAAGAAGCATTTAGTACAACTTCCAATTCATAATGCATACTGATGAGGAATCTGTGGACATAGCATTAAAAAATTTATAAATCCTCCACTAGCATAAATTCATCGAGAGTTGAACTGCGTGCAACTGGTGGTTCAAGCTGTTCGACTCCCTAACTGCAGTGGGAAAAATGAGTGTTTAATACGACCAGAGTGACATGAAAATTCATTTAAAGTCAAAGAATGTTCATGGCTTTTGAGTCTTCTGCGATGGTGATGTACTTTGATGTATCTATATTGAAGTGGTGGTGCACGAGTTGGTAGGAAAGCTGGTCTAGTTGGTGCTGAGTGCGCGGTTGCGACATTGTGAACAAAGAACAACGCAACGGACCGCGAGAAAGGAAACCGACGGAACATGCGTCGGTATCCGTTTTTCGCGCTATTTAGAATGTCGCAACCGGAGACACACAAACAGCACAGTGTGTTACGCGGTAACACCGCGTGCATACGCAAAGCCCCTTTCTACAACCCCGGTACTGTGTGTAGCCATGCAGCGCCGGGAGCCCGCGCACGCGAGGCCCGATGAGGTGAGGCAGGCTTTGTGTCTTCTCCTGTGTGCACGTGTGAGCGTGCCAGCTGCACATTCGGCGCATCTGCGCTGTCGCGTTTTTCTCGCTGCTTATATGACAAGTCCTAGTCGTGACGAATGGCGGCCGGAGACCGCCGGGCTCCTCCTGCACATGCCAGCTATTGGAAAATGAGAGTGGGCGGGGGCAATAACTTTGCTCTCTCATATTTGCTGGCCTGGTCTTCCAATAAAGTCGGGTGAAAGTTGGTGCTTGTCACGTGTCCTCCTCCCGCCTCACTGTTTGCCCAGTCAGTGCGCTTTGCTACTTTCTAATCCAGCCCGCCTACAAGTTCTGTTGACGATTACGTTACGCTGCGGCGAGTTCCGCTGCTCCCCACTAGGTCCTCCGTAGACTTAAGAAACGCGCGAATCGCAGTGTTCAACCTCCATCAAATTGCCTAAGGAATCGTCGTTGTGACAACAACATTGGCTAACAGCCGTGCCCACTACGGGGTGTTCATATACATGACGGGTAGAGGGTACTGCGTGTTGCACTGACGTTTACCTTTTGCTTCCACCCCTGAGGTTGTTACAAAGCGTGTGAACGGATACGAAACTGCGTAGACGGGTGTTCATCCTGCGAGAACAACAATAAAAAAAAATGTGCTCGGGAAAGGGAAGAACACCGCCCGTGTGTCGATAACCGAAGCGCCATGCGCATCATGCGGCGGAGTTTTCCCTGCTCCCTCTCACCTCATGGAAGAGAGCAGATCACGAAACGTTTTCTCGAAGCCCGCTGCTTATCGTCAGCGCTACGCGAACACGATAAAAAGGACACTGACACGGCAGCTGCGGCTAGGCTGCCGCTGGCTATTTTTCCCAGACATCCCCCCCCCCCTCCATTTCGTATCATTGTTTGCCATCCTCGTATCGATAATTCCGTACATGTGTTGTTCACTTGCATTACTTCGCGCATCTTATCTTCGTCGACGATTGTTTTTGTTTTGTTTTGTTTTGTTTTTCATTGGCACAATAGCTCCTGGATAAAATATCGACGGGCTCGTGAGTATCGCGAGACCTTTGCCCACCAGCCGCGTTTCCTTTTTGCGGGGTTTTGTTGGCCGAGCAGACGCACGTATGACGGACGAGAACTCCATGAGCATGCAGAGAGCGAATGAGGGAGTGTGGCAACTTTTTTTTTTTCTCTCGTAAGAATTTAGCTTCGCTTTAGCGTGCCTAACCAACGCTTCCTGGTCCGCGCCGACACTTGTAGTCGGCGGAGCAAGCCAGTCCGCCCGCGAGCACGGAGCTGTATTAGCCATGTGCTACACGCTCCAACTGGTGCTGGCAGCTGCTGGCGCCTCTTCGTCGTCCGCCTCGCGAGAACCACGCGTTCCTCGCGCGCGGTCTCCTCCCCACGTCGTGCGGCACATAAGCGATTCGTCCTCGCGTGAGGCTAGGCGCCTTTTCTTCTTCTCCGAGGCGGCTGACGTCGTTCGGCGAGCGGGTTGCGCGACTGTGAGGAGAGAGGTCGCCCTTTCTCTCTCTACCGTCTCTCCTTCCCCCCGCACGACGCTGCTACCCCGGTGCCGCTGCTTCTGGCGAGAGAAGAGCCCTCGGCGTCGTTGCATCCGACGACACCGGCCGCCGTTACGGGCTCGGCAGCCCCCCCCACGCTGTTGTCGTCGTCTTCGTTGGCCGGCGGACATCGTTCCTGGGATACCGCGGCCTGCCAGGGCACCGTCGTCTCCTCACCTGGCGTTTCGAGCGACAGGGCCGTTCGTCAACGCTGGAGTCTCCTCTGCTCAGGAGAGAGGGAGAGATTTACTGCTGCTGCCGGCAACGTGACAGGCGACGCGCGTAGCGTGAGCCCCTTGCTGCTGTCCGGGCGAGACTGCTTGTCGCGGGCGACGTCGCCGGTGTCAGGGGTGTTAGTCGACGCCGAAAGTGACGCGAAGATTGGTGCCCTTCGCCACCCACGCCAACGAAGAAGCCACTGGTCGGAAATCTCATCCGAGACAGCCTGTGAGGCACCACTGCAGCAGTGCCTTAAGGCGCAGACGCATTCGTGCCGATAGTGCCTCGCGATGTGATATCGCCCGTGTTTTGTCCAGTCGGATACTCGTCTCCAGTCTAAAGTGGAGCGCGCTGTGCGAGCCCGTCTTATCAAAAGTTCCGCAGTGTCAAGTTGACGCTGGAGCAGACGTCGTCTGCCCGACTGCTTGCGTCGTCGTCTGGGAGCGCAGCACAGCCGCGCGAAAGTGTGAACCTAGGAGGTGCGGCAGACTGCGACTCTGGCGTTATTTTTTTTCCTTTTTTTTTCGCCCCTCGGCTCGCTGTTCTTGCGAAGTGTTCACACAGCCAGCGGCGGGTTTTCACACGCCAGCGCTTTCTGACGCCATAATCGTTTCACCAGCGCCGAGGGATGTTTTGCCGGAACCGGCGCGTGTAGCAGCAGCAGCGGAGCCGAAGGGCGCGTCGTTTATGACGCTCCCGTGAATGGAGCAGGTGTTCGGCGTGTGAGGCACCGCAGCTGGTGGGCGCCGAAGCTCGCGCCCTGTTTCACCCACCGAGCGTAATCGTCGTTTGAATGACAGCGGGCTTTGTTCCTTCCCTCTGACACACTGCGGCGATCCCCGGCTCACCGCCTTCAAACATCGTTTGCTTTGGAGCGCTGGTGGCGAAGCCCCCGGTGAGAGAGGGAGGGTTGCAGCAAGCTGGCTTTCGTCACCGCAGCCATTAAACGAGTCCAGCCGCTCAGCCCGGGTAAGGTGCCGGATTTTATTTTCGTCTGAAAATAAGACTTCGAAGCTTTACATTTCCGGCCTCCTTTCACGCAAAAACTCGGATCGAACATAGGCCGAGCCGCGGCGTCTGTACACTGTCGTGTCCGTGTTTGTGTGTGCGCCGAGCGCATCTTCCGACTGTGTTCGCGGCCGCCGGGGCCAGTTCGTTAGCGAAGCTCCCCGACTGCCAAGGCGACGCCAGCGTGTGATTGGTGCCCTTTGGCTCCCGGAGACGTGCCAATTCGATTCTATCACCTTTCCTTTCCCCCGCGTCGACGTGCACCTCTGCCAAGTGTGCGGTCGGTTTCCCGTGGACGTGTCGTCGAACGAGAAGCCGTCCGTCTTCGTACAGCGTCGCCGTTGTCGCCATTGGCGGTGGTGTGCGTGTCTGTGAAGTGTGTCTGTGAAGTATTCCTTTACGCGGCGACGCGCCTTCTCTCGGGCTCACGCTGCATGAGAGGCCGGCGTCCAGGAGCTGAAGTACATCGTGCGAAGTGTTGACACCTTGCGGAGGAACTTGCCGCCCTTCCTTGCCTCGGAGTGCGAAGTGCCAAACGCGGTCAAACGACGCGAGTGCTGCCGCCTTCAGTAAGTGTACGTCGAGTGTTCCACGGACCGCAGCTGGCGCCGTGGAGTGTATAAGAGGATCTCTCCTGGCGGCTACGAGACATGGACAGCGAAGAGTCCGCGGTGGCGCCCCGTCGCCGGGCGCTGTCCTTCCGTCGGCCGGCGGTGGTGGCGGCGCACGGCAGCAGCGTGATTCCGCCGGCGCCTCTGAGCCCCCGGATCCGCGCCGTGCGCCACAAGGCGATCGGCCTGATCCGCCGCACTCTGGGCAGCCTGTCCAACAGCTCGACGCCCGCGGGCAGCTGCGAGAGCCTGCCGGACGCCGTGTTCGCCTCGGCCAACAACCGAACACACGACCCGTTCCCCTGGGGCTCGCCGCCCAGCCGGCCTGGGACGCCCACGCTGGCCGAGCTCCTGTCCGCCGTGTCGTCCATGCCGCCGTCGCCCACGCCGCACGTCGGCTTCCTGCCCAGGGTGAGGACAGGGACCGTCTCTGGGAATGTGCCGGCTTTGCCACCGGTCGCGGTCTTTGTTGGCGTTAATTAAGTGCCACGTCACTGTGGCCTGCAGCACCCGGTGCGGTGGCCTGGAGCTGCAACCGCCTTCTCGGTCCTTGCTGAACCCTTTTGCTGCACCCCCTCACCGTCCTCCTCCGCTGACAGTCGTGCTTTCTGGTGCGCATCAGTGGCGCCGGCGAGAAAGGCAGGACATGCCAGACGCCAAACCCTTACAAACATTACGACTGCGTGTAGATTGTCTTTGGACTGTCTGAAGAGATTTTTGTAAGGGCTGGGCTCTTTGATCCTCGTCGGCGGAAGCAGCTGCGCAGCCAAGCAGCGGATGAGGTCGAAACGCTTAGGCTCCATGCGTCCGCTCGCGGGGCAGGGACATTGCCAAAGCGAGAATTAACCAGCGTATGTAGAGAGAAAAAGTCGCTTTATTCGGCTTTCAGTTAAGCGCCGAACCTATAGCCTTGACTTATGTCCTGCATGAGGCACTTTTTCTGCTGAGACGTGACGTGAACGAAAGTGCAAAAGCACGGATTTGATGCGACTGCCAGTAGAAAAAATATCAGGAATATCTCCGACGTGATTACAACTTATCTCGCAACATTCTTTGCCTCTTGAAAGTTTATCCGCACAGGCGCACAGTATCGAGCCTTTGGATGTTTCGCGTGAAGCTTGCTGACCATAGCACGTTCCCATGCTATGGCCACGCGACTCATGGTGAATCCCAATCGCAGGCCCGGAGCGGTCTGCACGCTCTGTGACAGAGCGCCTGAATCCGGCGCAGAACGCGCGACCTGAAATCGCGATTGGAGTACACTTGCTCTGGCCAGAGTATGTAGGGCGCCGCTATCGCCGCTGAGTTACAACGTTACGCAAACTTCCGGTCGGATCCGCCGATTTCGGCGGAGCAGTCCCGACTGCTCCGCGGAGCAATCTCGACTCGGCAACCGCTCCCTGTCTACGATTGGAAGACGCGATCCGTGCCTCAGATCTGCGTTTGGAATACAGTTGCTCCGAAAAGAGCAGAAATCGTTGCTCCCGAAGTGCTCCAACTCTGCGATTGGAAGTCACCATCAGTCGTGCGACGTCCGGACCCAGAGCTAGTGCCGGCTGCCGTGAATGCGCACCTTACGCTCGCGCAGCCTTGCATTGTGCGGCGAGCGCAACGGCCCGCTGCGCTGGCGTCGCGACGTTTCCGCCGCGTCTCCTGTGACAGCAGCCTGTCGGCGGCAGTTGACGCGTGATGCGCTGTAGTCGACTTTGTGCTACTTTCTCGCCAGCCGCTGAATTGAGCTTCGCAGTGCGGGGAATTCTTCGGATTCCTTGCACGTGACTCTCTGGGTGCCTTAATAATTGAGCATGTGTCGTGGCAGATGCTGTGGTGTGCATCGGAAGCTAGAGATCACGTACAAAAACTTTGTTGGGCTGTTTGTGACTGTCAATGCACTTCTTGAATCAAGTTTATTGAGTTTGTCGACAAATCCTAGACTGTTTGCAGGATGCCCGCACATCCGAGCGGACTGAGCCGATAGCCTGTCTATAGTCTGTCACAGGACTGTGTGCATGGTCATTGCCAAAAAATAACCAGTTAACCAACGGGGTTTTCTTCTGAGCCGTTTAGTGACGCCTTTACGGTAGCCCTAAAATCCGAATGTTCTCGAACGGAGAGGACAAGGGTTTTTCTTATTTTGCGCCGATTTTAGGGGCGCAACGAAGCCATAGATACTTTTGGCAAACGCGGTATACGTCGAGCAGATTTTCGACGAACGGATGAGATGAGCGCCGGACTGGAATGCAAACCAGATGCCGGCGGGTGGTGCTCGGCCAAGTGTCAGACTCGAAAATAGCTCGGAGCACTTGGAGGCCGCGTGGCCGTCGCGGGTCGTTACTGCACGGGTGTGCATATGCGTTCCCATTGGATTCAACTGGTGCTGATTCTTCTGGCCCGGTGTTATTCTGGATCCGAGGTTATTTTGCCCGTCTAGCATGGAGCGGTGCCTGAAGCTTCCTCTCGCTCTCCCAGTGCTGTTTTTGATGCGGGATCGGCCGTGCACTTTCAGGAAAACAAATTTGGAACGGAGCCGCGCGATATCGTTAATGAGCTCGTGTCGTTGAAAATCTGCCGTCGGCGTCGTTGACCGTTTGCGCAAAATGCATGAAAAATCCCCAAAGAAGAAACCTACGAGGTAGGTGGGTCACCTATATTGCGTGACCTTGCGGCGTCATCACAACATGTCCACCGGACTGTGAGCAAACTGCGCACCGTGGCAGGTGGCAGCTAAATTAATCACTGGTCGCTAGAGGTTGCTCGGCAAAAGCAACCTGGGTAGCACAAGCCCCACCGGTAGCAGTGGTGCATCGCTTAACCGATGCACCACTGCGCTAGGAGTAGTGTGAGGATTCCCGGGGGTCTTAAGGACTAACTTTGTCTCCCGTGTGCGAAGTAGGTTAGGCACACGTCTTCATACCGTACTCCAGTCGCCCATCTCTGAGCTCCTCACAGATAGGTCTGGCCACTATCCGCTGAACGCACACTCAGATTCCTCAGGGGCCGTTCTGAAGTGGGCGTCGTTCATGCAAGCGGCGATGCGTAGCTTGTGCAGTACTTATTTATTCCTAATACCTTCAAGGTTCACACTGCAGTTGTGAGGAAATGGCAGTGCGTAACAGAAGAAAAAGATGAGCACATTTCAAGCATAAATAGCATACACTGAACAAACGGTTCAGTTTACCATGTTACAAACTCATTAGAAAAAAAATGCATACAGTGCTACATTACAGTGCCACAGTGAGTCGACTCGATCATTTGCATCCGAAGGGTACCGAATTTTTTTAGAATTAAGAAGAGTTCGATTATACTTTGTATGTTGACAGGTTGACAGGTATGTTGTATGTTGTTTGTATGTTGTATCGCGCTTCCGCGCTCACCGGAAGTGGCGTAAGAAAGAAAGAGAGAGAGAGGTGCCCGAGATAATAGGCAACGTGTCTCCTCGTTGCTGGCGCTGTGCTATACTTCGTGGCCATCTCTCGATTGCCGTCGCTCCGGAAAGGCCTTCTTTCCTTTGTTCGACTGCCGCCTTCGGTTGAGAGAGCTGCGAGGGAGAGCCCCCCCCCCCCTCCCCCTGCTGTACGGGCCGCCCCCGACAGCGGCTTTGAGAATACACTCGGGTTTGTGGCGGACAAGCGTCATCTCTTGCTTTTGCCGCTTCAAGAAACACCCTAGCTACTTCGCGCAGTAGATGTCTCGCTGTCAGCGACTTCTCTTTTTGTCGCGATACGTGAAACGACTACAGCGCGCGACTTCTTGTTCCGAGCTGCGATATTGCGCCAACGTTTTTGTTCGCGGTAGGGGAAAACTAGCGGAGTGTTCCAGGTACCTAGCTTCTGTCGGTTTTGTGTATTCGGGAGGAACTCAGCAGCAGCTTTAACCGTTGCTTTTAAATATTATCGCCACAACGTTGCTTTTTACCAGCTTTTATATAACTTTAGCCGCTCTTTTTTTGTGTTGTGCTACAAAACGGTAATGTGTATTTGAGCTTTGAAACAACACAAAGCTACCGCGGCGGGTATTGTTTGGGCACAAGTACCGCTTTCAGTGACGCTGTAAAACACCCACCCATCAGATCTCTGCCTGTGCTCACATCCCTGGAGTTAGAGAAAACGGCAAACAGGGCTTTCTTACGTTGAGCTTGACGTTGAACGCTTTCGTTTCCACGCGCTCAACAGCGAGCAGGCGGCCATTTTTTGCGCGAGAGCGTTAAGGGTCCCGTTCAGCGGAGAGTCCGGCGTCGGCAGCGTTGGCGCGTCGGGAAAAGCAGGTGGCAGTGAAATTAGTTCAATTCATTTCAGTGCAGTTGCCACTGCCCACCGTGGCACCGCGCATGAGTCTTGCGGGAGCTCGGCAAGAGCAACCAGAGTCTCACAAGCCCCACTGGCGGCTGGGTTTAGAACAGCAACCTGCCGGGGCGTGACTGCCCGCGAGCTGCAAATGGAGGATGGCCAATTCCGCGCTCATGGGCATTTATATAGGCGGACCCTAGGCGACAGAAAAGGAGTATACTTCTGCGGGAGGGAGCGTTAAAACATTATGTTGAGGTTGAAAGAAAGAACAGTATCCGTGTCTGCTATGGGATACGCAAAGAAGACCACAGGCCGCTGAAAGGACCCATTAACGCTACAGCGTCATGCCCTTAAAGCGCAGCTTGAGTGTTTTCCCGGGTTTTTATTTCTTGAGCTCCACCGTTTGTGTGGCCCACAAAACGCAACCAAGGAGCCACACCACTAAACGCCTGCCGTCGCGCACTCTCAAGAGATTCAGCGAGAAACCAAATGACGAGTCTAACTCGTCACCTGCCATACTGGCACACGTCCTCTCGACGGGCACGAGGAGGGTTGGCGGACCGTAATCTTGCGCTGGCGACCTTATTAATTGCAGGTTGTGGCGCGATAATTTTGTTCTTTTGTTTCTGTATCTACCTTCCTTGACTGCCGTTCATGATCTGAGGGAAGCTGCCGTGTGCGCTCCTCCCCATTCTTATCCTTCTAGTTATTTCCCTCTCATGATCCGGATTAGCTGTCACTACCTGCCCTAAGTACGTATTCCTTTACCACCTCCAGCACGTCGTTACCAATTGTGAACTGCTGTTCCCTAGCTGGACTGTTGATCAGTACATTGGTTTTCTGCATGTTAATTTTTAGACACACCAGGTGGTCTAAATTATTCCGGAGCCCTCCACTACGGCACCTCTTTCTTCTTTCACTCCCTCCTTTATCCCTTCCCTTACGGCGTGGTTCAGGTGTCCAACGATATATGAGACAGATATACTGCGCCATCTCCTTTCCCCCAAAACCAATTACTATTATTATTATTGTTCTGCTCTGCCTGTCTAACTCCTTGACACTTTTCATTTCGCGAATGGAAACCGCGCGCGCCAAATCGATCATCTCTCTCCTCCAGTCACTTGAATTACTTGGGGTCCGCGCGCAGAACACGCGAAGGTGAAGTGGGCAAACAGTGTCCGAGTCGCCGCCCTTGTCGGCCGCCTACCGCGCACTCCCATCCTCTCTTGTGTCTGGGCCGACGAGACGGCAGCTCTCGAGACAGGCGTGTCATCCACTGGGAGAGCGATACGCCGAGGACGGGGCCTTTGTACTCCAACACAAGAGGCGTCGCCCCGGTGGCTTGTACTGCGCGCGATAGCGCTGCCAATGATGAAAGTGCGAGAAGCATTCGCGCTTTCAAGGTGCGCTACAGTATTGGAAGCGGGACGGGGTGGCTGAATTTCGCGGTGCTTCTGCTATTGTGCGCGCCCAAGCTACCAGGCACGCCGCGAATTGTACCCCGATTTAGTTTTCCACTTTCTGCCTCTAATTGTGTACCGAAATCTCAGCAGGTATTAGTGAGAAAAGTAGACCTGTGAAAACTAACATTTAATTAAACAGTTTCGGGACAGGCAAGAGAAGGATTATTGCCGCGGATAAAAGGCGCAGTTTGCACCGTGAAGCTTGCTCGCGGCAGGCCGTTCGGGCTGTAGCCAGGCGCGAGCACTTTCCGGTTATCTTTTATCTGCTCTCTGTGCGTGTTTCGTGGTTGTTTCTCCCGACTGTTACTGAGTGTAATGGGTCTTGCACTTTCTCGTCGGGTTTTGCTTTCCTTCTATCTTTATTTTCGCCCTTTTTTATCATTCCTTTTCTTTTTGCTTCTAAATGCGGGTGCGTTTACTCGTGAACGCCTCCCGCGGTCTGCTGGCTGTATGCTATAACGCGAGGCTTTTCCACGAAAAGCGAATTCAAATTCTGTGTGGGCAACCGGGGAGGCACGTTCTCATTTTACGGCAACCCTTCGGGTCGTTAGACTCGCGGCTTGCTAACGCTTCGCGCACCGCGCTGTCCTTGAGAGCAGAGTAGCCGCTTGCCCGATGTCTGTGTCATATATAGTGTCCTCCTCCTGTGGCGTGCGCAGCGGCCTCGGGGGGCGAACAGCACTTTATCCCGCATCGAAATGGCAGCAGGGGTTGTTCTGGACCTTCGAATCCAGTGGCCTAGGAACCTTTGGGTGCACGTGTATGTGTCTGGCTGCCGAGCTTCCTGTGTGGCGCTGTGCACAGTTCTGCAACTCGTGCTGACTGTTGATGTCAGGTTTCAGTGTGCGCCAGGCGCGCGGTCGGGCGGTTTCTTATGAAGGTGTCTCGCCATTTAGCTGCGCTCTGACGAGCGCGCTGTTCGTGCGGTGTGACGTGTAATGTAATGGCATGCCATGAAATGATGCAGCGTAGCTTTGCGAAGTGTAGCGAAGCACAGCATAGTGTAGTGTGTATAGTGTAGGTTTTAGTGTAATGTATCGCAGCGTAGTATAGCTTAACGCAGCATCTTAAATTGGAGGCTGCACTAAACGGGGTCGCGGATAAAGCCCACAATACCGACGCTGATACAGTCTGTGCTATCTTGTTTGCCCTTGTAGCCAAGAGAAAGAGGCAGAGATAAAGGCAAATTTATTTATTGGCCCCGCCGTGTCACTGTCGACCTCGGCATCGTGTTTTTCTTTAGCAAGCGGGGTCACCACCTTAGAACGTAACCTACACGTGACATCAAACAGCATTGTTGATAGCAGTATGTTTTCTTTATTTGTTCTGCTCCTTAGCGGACTTTAAATGAGAAAAGCTTGCAGCTTTGTTGAAGTGAGCCATTCGGGGTCCCTTTTCTAACGGTTTGGAACAAATATAGAATGTGTGATTTCCCGCCATGGTGGTTCAGTGGTTAGGGCGCTCGCCTACTGAGCCGGAGTTCCCGGGTTCGAACCGAACCGCCGCGGCCGCATTTCGGTGGAGGCGAAACGTAAAACGCATCAGTGTGATGTGGTGTCAGTGGACGTTAAAGATCCCCAGGGGGTCGAAATTATTTTGGCGCACTCCACTCCCTCCTTTATCCCTTCCCTTACGGCGCGGTTCAGGTGTCCGCCGAGATGTGAGACAGATACTGCTGCTGTTTCCTTTTCTCAAAAACCAAAAATAACGATTTCCTAAAGTACACAGGAGTGTCTTCGTTGGCTGCTCTTACTTCGTGCAGTTGTTTCTGTAGTGGGTTCGTTTCCCGACTTTTTTCGCCTCGGGGTTATTTAGAAGCAGGGTGTGACTATCGGTGGCAGCGTGTTGTGCGCCTGTTAGTGGGCGACACATACTCGTCCATGCAGCGTGAGCGCGGTGAAAAAACGAGGGACGAAAAGCGGATGCAGAAAGGGAACAGTATGAAAGGGACATCAGTATGACGGAGTCTCACCTGCCAGGCTTGTCAGCGAATACAGCATTGGCTATAACGGCTTGAGTTTCATGAACAGTGCTTGCGCGAACTGTTTTTTTTCTTTGGTAATTTATAATTTTGCTACCTTGTTCGTTCTACCTCATTTGGTTCTCTTGAAAGGACTCATTACTCTGCGACTTTACGGTTAAGTTCGCTCGAAGCCGGTCTGTCGTGTGTGGCGGCTATGTAGTACGTCGTCAGTCGCGCATGTAAGACTTGCTACCATGCGCGTGTTCCTGCAGCGCATTCCGTTGCGCCCTAGCCGCGACGTCGTCCTTTCCCGGTCGGCCCCGTGAACGATTGAATCCCGTGCGATGGCGCGCCGCGTCGCATGTTTGCGTCTTCATTGTTCCTCCCACCGGCTGGTTGCAAACAGGAAAAAAACGAGCGGCGGCATCTGCCTCGCGTACGCACCTGAGTCTTCCTTCCCGCGTCGCCGCCGCCGTGGCCAAGCAGCGCAGCGCGGAAGAAACGCCGCTTAGCTGGTCCGCTGGGCACGCGCATGCCTGCGGGCCGAGAGACCCAGCGCTGGTCGACCCCGACTGCCGGAGGAGTGCACGCGTCGTGAGTGCGCCTTCGTCGGACTAACTTGCACCTCTCCGGGACGCACCTGCGGCAGCCGCCATGCGCAGACCGCGCGCCAGACGCTGGTGGAAGAAGGTAAACAGCCGCATGTAATGAGCGCGGACGTGTTTACGTCGCATAACTCCTTTCTGCATCGCTCGGCAGCCTTGTTGGGACTTCCGCCCTGCTTTAGCTGCGTTTTAGGGATGGCGGGTTCGGTGCAGTGCCCGAGCTCGAGGAGAAGTCGTGTGCAAAATGGCCTCGCTTGCTGAGAGTTCATTGCACGTTGGATAGCCCTAGATAACGGAGAATAATCATTAGCCTTCCATTAGGGCCTCCTATTCATTTTCAACGTACTACGCGTGTAGGAGAAATGCATTCTCTGTTCTCGCTGGGTGTGCTCGTGTCATGAGAGGACCTTACCTTGGCTAAGTATACGGTTCCCGTTTTAGCGTCCTGTCGGGCCGTTTCCCAGAGCAGCAGCGCTACGGTGGATCGAGACTGCTTCGAGTCACCTGTCGGGCGCAGCGCGTTCATCCGTGCTTGACCAGTGTTGACTCTACCGAAGCGTGTTCACATCAACTCGACACTGCCGAGCGAAGCCCGTCGCAGTCGCAGCTGCTCAGCTCGCAAAAATCACTGCGCGAGTAGTGCGTCGATTTCAGTCTCTGCTCTCCTATGGCGCTGATCCGACTCCTCGTGACGTATGTGGTTAAATGCTCTATTCCGAGCGGATCGAGCGAGTCAGCTTGTCCGTTCTAAGCGATTTGACTCGACTTGACCCGAACCCGCCCCGTCGCCTGCCTTACCCGACTCGCTAGCGTTTACATGAACCCGACAAGCGATTCTCTACTCGATGCATGACCTCAACCCGGCCTTGTAAAGTACATGCAAAGGCGGCTTTGATCCGGTCTTGTGAGTAGATACGAAGTTTCGAGAGCCAAACGAAAAGGGTTGCATACACGGCTGGTAAACTACTTTGCGTGTACTCTAGAGTTTTAATCAGTCATTTTTTGTCGGCTGCGATATCTTAATATTAAAACACCCTTGCAGCCGTACGAAACTCATTTCTTTTTTCTTAATGAACAGGATTTCGCTAGTTAAAATCATGGTCACACTGGCTAGTTTCAGGGAAGGTGAAAAGGAAAGTCCCGAAGGGTGACCTTGAACTGGCCTAAGCCAACATGCTCCTCCGGAATGTTTCCCATAGCGCACAGATGTGTTTTTGCGAGGTGAAGGCGCATACGATGTCCGATCAAACGGCCGCCCGACGAGCAGCCGAGTGAAGGTCCTTCTCCGGCGGACTTCC
This sequence comes from Amblyomma americanum, assembly GCF_052857255.1. Lineage (NCBI taxonomy): Eukaryota > Metazoa > Arthropoda > Arachnida > Ixodida > Ixodidae > Amblyomma > Amblyomma americanum. The sequence goes on along the minus strand of NC_135499.1, from coordinate 191,944,090 downwards.
ACTCTCCAGTCGCGAGCGGGAACAGAAAACCGAGCTGATGGGGAGTGCCTTTTGGTTGAACCGTCGGCGTGTGCTCCCTGCTAGCTGGAACAGCCGGAGCTGCAGCGGCGCTCTGCACTTTAATAGGCGAACGCACTGATGCAAATGAGCCGTGTGTCAGGCCTTACAACACTCCACTGAGAACGCCGCAGTAGTGCAGCCCGCTGCTGGATTTTGTGTTTCAGAAGCTGCGATAGCGTTTTTTTGCCTACTGCTCTTCAGTGATTGAGAAGTGACGCTGAGCTTCTCTTGTATCGTTCAGCGTGGCCGGGCCTGCGAAGTTACTCGGACAGCGTACTTTGAGTGACGCTGATTAAACTCTTGTCTTCAAATGTCGCAGTTAAGCGATCCCATTCCGTGTCAGCGAGGAACTCGGAGAGATTTTCGCACTTGGGTTCTTTCATTTCCCAGACGTTCCGGGAAGCAGGGCGAAAAAAAAAAGCTGTATTATTTGCAGTTTTTCTCGCGTGAGAAAATGCAGCTCTAGCAGACTCCAAGAAGTAAGTAAAATAGCGTTGAGTAATTTTTTCTTAGCCCACGCGATGGCCCTGTTTCATCCGTGTAGCTGCTAGGACGCCCCAAGTGTACTTCGTCCCACGATAGTGAATCGAAAGGCGAACACAGACCCGCTTTGTACTGGCCTGAGTCCGGCCTGGGCCCGCAACTTCAAGTCCGGAAAAACAGCGCATTTTTCGGCCCAGTCCGGCCCGCGATTTCGGGCCGGGCCAAGCCCGCGCAGTGCAAACAGACACAGAATGTCTGTTGTTAGCACTCCGTGTCTGTTAGGACTCCGTGTCAGGCAATAACAATAGACACTCCGTGTGTCAGTTTCGCGGAACTTTCGAACTCAAAATCGTTGTTGCTCTTGGTGAGGTATCTCTGAGACAAAAGGAAGCTCAAAGGTGCGGGCTGGCTGATAGTATAGAACGCTAGACACCTTCGCATTTTGTCTTGTAATTTAGTAAATTGTACTATAAACAAGGTGCGGTGCCTACTGGTGTGCGCGGAATGGAGTCGGAGGAAAAAAATCGATCCCGATTAGAAAAAAAATTTATTTACATATTGTACAGATGCCAGGGTTACCGGATACATTGACATTCACAAGTAGACATGACGCTAAGCATGTAAGGCGAGCCAATTAAAGAGATACCATAAGCAGCTTTGAGCAACTGACGGAAATTGCTCGTGGACGATGTAAAACGGGATAGCAAACCTATTGACAGAATAGTGGAACAGCAATAATCTGATACAGAAAAAAAAAAGACCTCAGCGCCAAAGAATTATTGCGCCATCAAATAGTAGTGTGCCCAGGCAAGGGGGGCAGCCGTGCGCAGTCTGGGGCCCACTTTCTCGGTCCACTTTGTTCTCGGTCCGAGCATATATTTCTGACGCAGGAGCGTTCCGCACCGCGCGCTCATTACGCGCGTAGTGCAAATTGGCGTTCAACCCTGGCGAAAGGAACCGTTCGTTTTCTGTGCTGCCTCGTCGCTTTCGCGCATGCTGCCGCTATCGATTTTCGCGAGGCGCGTCTTTAAGCGGAGTGCCCACTACGGGGTCGCCGGCAGCGTGGGATCGCCGGTCGAAGCGAGATCATTTTGCGCCACGTTTTTAATAACCTGTAATGGCCGCCCCGTGACGTCAGACCGCCCCCCCCCCCCCCCCCCCCAATCTTCCGCTCAGTCCAGAGAGGATTTGCGCGGCGTGCATTCGAGCAGATTGTCTTGGGAACCAATCTCCGGGGCTGCGGGATCGTGTCGCAGTCGCGGAAGACGGCTCTCCGCATTTCCATTTATATTGCTCCCGTTTGGCAGCCTCCTTTTTTTTTTTAATTCCCTTCCGCACCTCCTCCACTCTGCCAAATAGCTCCGACCGCGAGTGCTGATCCTTGCGGTGCGTTGCGTGAACGCCGTGCATATTGGCCAGGGAGGTGCATGCCCGGGCTCTTTTCCGTGGAGGATTTCGTGACACCGTCGACCACTGCGAGCGCGATCCGCCCGGCCGCTTTTCAGAGATGAAAAAGAAGAAAAACTGCGAAGGCCGTCGTCGCTGCGCTTCAAGCTCCTCCTTCCCTTCCTCTTCTTGCACATCCTTGGGGCCCTGTCAGCGCCGATATCTCCCGACGCGTCGAAGTTTTTTGAAGCGCTCACCGACGCGGCGCTCTTCGCCGACCCGGCTGCGGTGGCGCAAGCGGCGCGCTCTTTTTCCTTACCTTGCGCAAAGTTCTTTGCATACTGCTGTACGAGGTGAAGGAGGAATCCCCGACAGCCCAGCCCAGAGATTGGAATGCCCTTCGAGCGCGGCAGTCTCGGCGGCACGTTGAAAGGGTGTCACGGAGTCCCTTGCTTAAGCGCCTTCACGTATATAGTGTATGCATCTAGGCTGCGTCATCGATCAGTCGTTTCTTGGTTGGCGCGCTCATTACTGAGGTGCTCGGTCTGTTCCAGGCCATGGTTGAGAACCGTGCATGGGCGGTGTGTGTATGCAGAGCACACTCGCCTCAGAACGTGCTATACGCTGTTCGTATAACACAGCTTCTCCCTGTAAACATCGTTGCAATGCGTTGTATTTTGGGCTATGCACGTTCCTTACGCAGATCTCGCTGGCTCAGCTGCGGCGTATCAATCGATGCACTGTAGTAGTCTTTTTGTTACTGAATTGTCGACGTGCTGCCGATGTGTGCACAACGCGCTTTTCCCGCCGGCGCCAAATCTCGCGTTTAGGGCGCACATTGTAACGTAACAGCGCATAGCTGCCCGTGGCCTCGCGAGGAGCCCAGAAAGATGTCGAGCGAAGAAGAAGCCCCGCGTCTTCCTCTTCCGGGCTGCTCTTGTCTGCGCGCGGGAGGCCGTAAAGAAGAACAAGGCTTGTGCGAGTCCGGGCCGCCGCCTTTACGAGCGGGCGTTTCGCGCGGAATGGATTGGCTCCGTATGCGATGTTTACGACCCGCCGAGGGCTCGCCTGAGGCCGCGGGACAGAGTGAGAGTTCGTCTGCTGCTCGGCGACGCTGTGCGCGTGTCTGTGTGGCGTTTCCCTCTGTGACATCTGCCACTGCACCGCAAAGGGCGCCGGTCGAACAGCATGCGCGGATTTATGCGCAGCTCTTGGGAGGGAGCGTTCTGGAGGTTGGAAAAAGGCTCTCCACGCGTTTGTTTACCTTAGTCGAAAATATGGGAGCGCAGTGCAGATTTCCCGCTGAAAATTTCGTAATGAGATGGGATGGAAGACTTTTATGGGAAAAACTTTGTATGGGATTTTCTAAAGGAGAAGGTGGGGAACGAGAAAAATTTTCCCTCAACTATTCTCTCCTCATTTTAATTTCACCCCTGGCGGAGGGAAATAGGAGGCACGGAGATCGGCCAGGCCCCTGTATACGTGGGGAGAGGATTGAAGGGAAGCGAGAGAGAAGAGAGACAGAATGGGAGTTTGGTTTGCCGTTCAAATAGAGCTCGGCGGTGGCCGTGGCTCCGTTCAATTCACGAAAAACAAAGGACGCGAGTAGCGTGCCTGTAACAACGGGCGCCCTAGCCTGTCGTCCAAGATATCTGAACAGCGCTTTGATAGCGTATTTAGGGCAGTAGCTGATGTCACGTAGTGATTCCTGTACAGCTATGCGTGCAACCGTCGGGGAAGGCGAGCTCTCAGAGAGTGTGGCGTGAGCCGATTCTGGACAAACTTTCTCGTCTCCCACTATCGTTCAAACGTTTTTCCTTTTCTTTTCGCCCTACTGGGCGTCAACAACTTTCCTCGGCTTGTCAGGCAAGTCGTGTTCCGAGCTGCGGAAGCGGGCCGTCAGGGTAACTTTTGCTCTTTGTCGAACGCGGCTTCTGCGCGATTGTGATTAATGCGGCGCCGTATAAGGCCTCGTTTTGGTTGCACCCATCTATTAGAGCCTGCCCGCAAAGTACCGAAGAAATGAGACTTGCAGCATGCAGCTCCCGTATACTGCGCCACCTGAATTCGCCGCTTTCGCTTCGTGGAAAACTGTGTGCACGCTAATCCTCTAATCGGGTACTTTTTCTTTTTCTCATTCCACCCCTCTCTCTCTCTCTCTCTCTCTCTCTCTCTCTCTCTGGATATGCGCCTCTGTTATCTCGCCCATGTGTCACGTCTGCTCGCGTTTTACGCAATCACTCTGATCGGCGGCTCTGTCTAATGTGCGCCTTCCCCTGCAAGGTGCGTGGCATAATTGTCACGCCTCGCGTGAGCACCGCCGCTGCGTGTAGAGAGAGGGACCGGATACTTACTCGGCCTGGGTCCTGCGGGGCGGAGAGAAAAAGCGATGCTTGCAGAGGGCGAAAGATAGGGGGGAGGGGGGGGGGGAAGGAGCGAGGGGTCCGTATCTCCCAGCGCCCAGAGCGAATTGTCGCTGGACGCGGCGGTGGCCCGTTCGCGGATTTCCTCAATGCGGCGACGTGTTCGGCGTCTGCGGCGCTGGAGACGTTGATGCACGCGGGCCGTCTGATAATCGTCGGCACCGCGCGTGCGTGCCTTTTCGGGCCGCGTCACACTCGAGTAACCGGTTTCTGCTCATTTCTTCCGAGTTTTTTGTTCTCGCTCGCCTTATTCTCCTCGGAGGAGCCCATGGAAGGCCGAGGGAAGAGTGGTCGTCCGCCGAAGGCTGGGCCGCGCCTCGCGCGAGCTTTTTCCGTTGCGGCCGTTCGGGACCTCGCTGTGCACTGAACCGATTCGGTTTACGCTGTCCTCGATTAAATTCAAATATGCACGGGCGTGCACGTGCTCGGCGCATGGACGCCCTCTTTTGATTTGGTTGGCACCTGGAGAGAGTTCTTGCTCCACACACACACACACACACACACACACACACACACACACACACACACACACACACACACACACACACACGCGCGCGCGCGCGCGCACGCGCACACACACACACACACACACACACACACACACACACACACACACACACACACACACACACACACACACATACACACACACACACACACACACACACACACACACACACACACACACACACACACACACACACACACACACACACACACACACACACACACACACACACACACACACACACACACACACACACACACACACACACACACACACACACACACACACACACACACACACACACACACACACACACACACACACACACACACACACACACACACACACACACACACACACACACACACACACACACACACACACACACACACACACACACACACACACACACACACACACACACACACACACACACACACACACACACACACACACACACACACACACACACACACACACACACACACACACACACACACACACACACACACACACACACACACACACACACACACACACACACACACACACACACACACACACACACACACACACACACACACACACACACACACACACACACACACACACACACACACACACACACACACACACACACACACACACACACACACACACACACACACACACACACACACACACACACACACACACACACACACACACACACACACACACACACACACACACACACACACACACACACACACACACACACACACACACACACACACACACACACACACACACACACACGAAATAGTTTTAAGAAATGGAGAGGCGCAGTAACTTTCATTTCTTTGTGGACTCCTCAACCGCGCCATGAGGGAAGGTTTGGTTTGGTTTGGTTTATGAATTTTAACGTTCCAAAGCGACTCAGGTTGTGAGGGACGCCGTAACGGAGGGCTCCAGATAATTTCGATTTCCACCATGTGGGGTTCTTTAATGTGCACTGACGTCGCACTGCAAACGGGCCTTCTAGCACTTCGCCTCCGTCGAAATGTGACAGTCTCAGCCGGGATCGAATCCGCTTTTCGATAAGAAGCCCGTGGTATGTAGTGCGATGTCAGGGCACGTTAAAGATCTCCAGGCGGTCGTAGTTATTCCGGAGCCCTTGCGCTGTACGGCATTTCTTTCTCTCGTTCTTCTTTCACACGGGCGCCTTCTGAACAGCCGCAGCGGTCTTGTTCGAACCCGGGTCCTCCGTCTCATTAGCCGAGCGCCATAACCACTGAGCCACCGCGGCGAGTGCCTTCTTGCGGGACAAAATGGGCTTGCAGTTAGTCCCTGTGCCTTGCTGTCGATAATCTTTGAAGAAATGGAGCCTGGTGCGGTCCTTGTCCAGCTGAGCGCATCCAAGTTGTCACACGCTGGGATGTGTCCTTTCTAACGCTGACCTACTTCTCTGCCCATCACCTGTGTCGCTACAACAATCCACCGTGGCGAGCACCTCCATGCTTCAAAGTGGATTCCCGCTGTTCGGACGTCATCTCCTTGTTTTCACCGATCCACACTCGCGCTCTGCGCTGCTTGCTGGACTGTCTCCGAGCTATATACCACGGAGTTACATAACGGAAAGGGCGCTCCCTATTAAAGCGTCACCTTTGACCTCAACCGCTAGCGCCTTGTCCGATCGATACATTTTCCTCTTAACCTGTCGTTGGGAATGCAGTGTTTCAAGTTAGCTGTATTTTCTCCCTTAAATGGCCACGTGTTGCCGATGTCGTCGGTGATGCCGCATGTGCAGGAAGCACTGGTGAATCCTGTTGGGTATTGTGTTTCGAAATAATGTTTTCCGGAGACGTTCGACTTTAGCGTGACATTTCTGAGCAGTGTTTTCAGTGAAGGGCAGATCATCCTCATCCTTTGAGCCTCTCTTTGTCTCGTTAGTGCTTGTTGATGAACTGTTGACTTATTCGCGCTTAGGCTTCAGGCACGGCTCTTCCTTTCTGCTCTTCTTTACACGAGTTCACGGTGATCGCTCTGCGTATAATCAGGCTGGTTGGGCGGAGTGCTGGGCGAGTTGGTTACTGTGAGGCTCCACATATGTATACGCGTACATTGAGACGCGTGGACTCCCTGTCCATTTCTTTTCTCGTACATTTTTAAAGTTCGTTGTTCGCATAAGGAGAAAGGAGTCAGTGCAGTTATAAAAGTCGTTATAATTTAGTTTATATGGCACCGCTCCCGGAAATAATGCTCTGCTACAGTCAGTGCTGTCATCTTGATTGCCACAGTTGTAGAGCCGCATTCCGCAGCACCTATGCCACTGAATTCTTTAACATAAAGTGGAATTACTTTAAATGGCTTCGCAGAGGTCGCACCTGATCAAAAAGAAAGCAGGATAGTCAAATGTGCGTATGCGGGGTGAACGCATTGGACCAAGCATGACGCACAAGTGGGTCGATGTCTCTGCATGGACCAGGGCAGCGGTCGGTTCGTCGAAATGCTCAGTGACCCCCACCGAGGCGTGTTGGGGGCAGATGTGCAGAACGCAAAAACAACTCGCGTGAGATCCCTGTTGCGATAACTCAATACGTATTGCAAACCAAAGAAGTTGAGATACATTTTCAGCCTGTCATTTGTTTCCATTTCTGCGCTAACTCCAAACAGCTTGTCTGGGTGCCTCGCTTGCCTACGTGCATACTTGGTGGCAGGAATGCGCGACAGAAAGGTCGACTTTCTGCACGGCTCGGTGCGCCGAACTGGATTCTGACTTGTTCTCGCACGGAGACAAAGATGAAGCCAGTCGATGCGCATTGGTACAGTGAACTAGAGCATTGGCATTACGCTAGTTTTTGCTGAAAGTATAATACGGTATGTGGGGCCAAACGCACCGAAGAACCACGTTTGCCGCGCGGGATGCACTAATGGAAGGCGCCGCTATTGTTTATACCACCTATAAAGTTATTTGCCGCGCGTTGGCATCGCAGAGTGCGCGGACGTTTTTGAATTGGCCACCGTGGCCGGAACTCGATCCCGCGTTTTTGGGCCCATGCAGCCATACACCGTAGCCATTGATTGAGCCTTCGGACGCAGTTCCCGGAATCTCTCCGAGCTTCTCGAGAGAGGTCGCGACGTCTGCGGTCTTCGACCCTCAGCGCGGCTCCCAAGCTGCAAAAAATGGGCCGGGCTGTGGCGTTTTGACTGCGCCGAGGTCTTATTTACATTTTGGGGGCCGTGTTTGGACGCGCCGGCCGCTGTTACGCGCGAAGAATTGCTCTGTAGTGACGCTTAATGATCTCTACTAAGGTGCCGATGGATTTGCTTTTATATTTTTTTTTGTAATTTAGCGACTCTTCAGAAAATTGTAAATTGTTTTTTTAGGGAAAGGAAATGGCGCAGCGTCTGTCGCACATCTCGGCCGACACCTGAACCGCGCCGTAAGGGAAGGGATAAAGGAGGGAGTGAACGAAGAAAGGAAGAAAGGTGCCGTAGTGGAACTCCGGAATAATTTCGACCACCTGGGGATCTTTAACGTGCACTTCATTTATTTCCTTTTCCAGTCCCGGCATACTATTTGTCGAAGCCCGTGGTTGCTAACTCGTAGTTGTTTATATTGTCACAGCATTGCCGAAATATGAGACAGATCCATAAGCCAAGGCGCTTGTCGCCTTTATTACTTCCCCCTTTGCCCTTTTCCTGCTGTTCGTGTGCCATCGACGGGAACACAGTGCTGCCTCTATTCCACGCACAGACGTAATCGTCAGTTGAAGTTCGGATGCTCACATCATGAAAAAGTTCTAGCAACGCGTCCTGTACTCACCGCCAAAGCTTGCTGGGCTTTAATATTTGTCGCTACACGTAAGAATTGAAGCCTAGCCTGCAACCCAGAGTAGAAGTGTAGGCACGGAGTGGCACTGGCTGCCGTATAAGGAGCAGCACCTCAAAATGAGTGACTCGCGTGCAAAATAGCGTCTGGCCTGGATCAAGCGTGCGCACCACGTGTGTGAGCAGAACGCGATCGTTCGCCTTTAGTGAGCAGATAGCTTAAATGTTTTTGCGTGACAAAGGCAGCGTGGTTGGTTAATTAGTTATGCGGTTTATTCCCGCATGAGCAACTATACAGCCACGACGTGCCAACGTTTTTTTTTTCTTCTTTTTTTTTCTCGGAGACTTCACCTGCTGCTGACTCCCTGCGAAGCGCCTACATGCCGCACTGCGCACGTCGACCAGTAGTTGCATGCATGTCGGTGCAGCGCCATGCCCTCGAGGAATAACGCGTACGAGTGTTCGCTTCTAGAGCGGGCCCGCTCTACAACGAAGGGTATCGGCCCGCTCTCTAGATGCGATTCCAGAGTCCTTTCGTACTCCTTCGATATGCGTTTATCGGCGGTACGCCAGGAATGTTGCTTCCCCCCCGCGAACACCCAGAACAATGTGTGCGCGTTTTGTTTGCCGTTTGTCAATTTGTCTCCCTTCTGTCGCCTTCCGCGCCGCTTCAAATGACTTTTGACCGTGCCTCCCTCGGAGAATGCCGGGGGCGTTTGGAGGCTAGCCCTCTGATCTTTTGCCGGCCCACCCAAAGCGGAAGACAGCGCAACGGAAGTTCTAGCTCCGCTGACTGCTCGAGTGTTGCGAAGGAAGTGCAGTTGTTTGCTATTGATCATTTGTGCTTAATCCGTAAATAGATTCAGTGAGCTCAGTTTTCGTCGACTGGATCGAGTCTTACCGTTTATGATTAGAGCAACGAATAGCGGCAACGACGCACATTTAGAACATATTAAGCGCGCCGGTCTAGCTGGAATCAGGGGGGGGGGGGGGGGGGGGGTGACAGGCGAGGGATCGTGTTTGGGCAGGACAGCCCGAGACTGCGCGGGTGGTTTTGTTGCAGCGCTGGTTGACTTTGCGTATACGAGTACAAGCTAATCTCGTTTATTCGAAATCTCTTAATTCAAGATTCCGATTTATTCCAAGTGGCGTTCTGGTTCCATGGACGTCGCGAGTGTATACTTTTGCGGAAATCTTGCCACGTATTCGGACTCTGCATGATACAAAAGAGAGTTCGATTCTTTTCCATATTCAATTGTGGAGATTTGACTGCATTCCATTCTGAAAGTCTGTGAGAGTATATAAGTTGGTGGCATAACTTGTATTTTCCGCGCGAGGCGTGAAACCTGTTTGTTTTGCTGCCGTCGTTGTCCGGGGCGCTGAATTCCCTTACAGAAATTTCTTTAGACAGTCTATAGACTGTCCATAGCCTTCTGTCGAGAAAATCTAGACTCTGTATAGACAAACCGTAGAGAGCAGTCTATAGGCGATACAAATCCTATAGACAATCTGTATATTTATGGCCGTACACTTTTAGTAGATTTTTGTCTATAGACGATGAATAGAGAAAAAATTGGCGGTGATTTAGCTCTGGATAAACCTGGAGTGACGCGATAGCTACAGCTGGCCGAGTGGAACTTGGTCACGTGACCAACCACGTGACGAACCACGTGATCAGCCACGGCGCCGGGCCGCCGGCAGCTGCTCCGCACCACGTGACCAGCCACGCTGAAGGCTCGGAGTGCTACCGTAATGTAGCTATCGCTACAAAATATGTATAGGAAGGAAAATAGAGGCTATAAGAAGTCTATAGACTGTCTATAGACCATTTTTAAAATGGCAGCCACCGGTCCTCTTGGCTCGTTAAACCGACGCGCGCTGACGACACCGCTCTGCCGGGGCTTCCTTTTGTTGACAAACGACTCGGGGAATGAGCTGCCCGTCGCCGTCGCGACTCGCGAGACTCGCGCTGTCCATTAATCGCAGCGCGCTTTTGTCTGGTGCCACTTGTAGACTCGCAGTCTGTCGTGTTGGACAGAACCGTGCAACGTTTTGAAAAGGAGCTGGAGCTCGCTAATGGGGACATTCGCGTCACAGACCGCGTCGCTGATTTGGCTTGCGTGTGCTCAGCGTTACCGTGAGACTTCGCGTCACCGATTTGCGCAGCTGTCCGCTGTCAATGCAGAACGGAAAAAAGGAGGGCGCCTTCTCGATTCGGGATCGTGGCGTCGGCCAGACGTGCGAAGGCGCTTCTGCACCGCGTCAAACCCAACGAATAATCTTGTGGCGTCCCTGAACTTGAGGGTGCAGAAATGAGATAACTGTTGGCCGCGACTGGTTTCCGAACCCGCGGCGGCGCGAACGTATCAGCTTCGCTGGCCACTGCACGAGGACACTGTGCTGTCGCCGCAGCCATCACGCCCCGTGTTCAACACACTCTCGCACTGTACATTGCATGACGTCATCCTCATCAACTTCCATCTGCGGCGCGAACAGATCAGATCAGCTTAACCTCGATCAGAACTTAACGTATGGCGACGTCTCAGCAAACCGAAACCATGAGCCAACCAGGCTAAACACATGCCTTCGCATGTCTACTCGGTCTGACTAAGTTAAAACGGCACCACTTTTTTTTTGTTTTAATCGAAATATTTGGTCTTTAAGAAAAACAATTTCGTTGCTTTGCAACGCAAAATACTAGCGGGTGATTTTTTTGCAGGAATGGGCAAAATTTCGCACGAAGTGTCACAATTGCGTAAATTAGCGGCATCGAAATGCCGTGACTTATCAGGAAAACGATCGCGGAATTAATGTCATTTCGTAGGTCTAAATTGCGCTTTGAATTACGAAATGGTGTTACAAATATGGCTGCATAAAAATGGCGGACGACGTGCACGCTACCCCGCTCACTGTTTCGCGAAATATTATTCACCGCATTTAAACTACCTGCGGTGGGACAGCTCAATAACGAGGCGGAAAATTCTCCTCAAACGAGGTCCTTCGGCGAGCGGCGTTGATCGCACCTGGTAGCGTGACATCGCGGAGGGCTAGCAGGCGCGAGGGGATA